>NW_027040982.1:0-34942 GCF_037179485.1 Ochlerotatus camptorhynchus | reverse complement strand
GCCAATTGTACCATCCACTCTGCGGCTCAACTCAGTCAGTTGTACCAAAACATGAATCTGAAAAAAATTTACATTAGGCCGTAGGCAAATACAGCCGGGGTCTTGCCAAGCCATCTCACCCATGCCAGAGCTGAGTCCAGCTGCCTATACTGATCTCAGGCCGAGGACATACTCCATTCTGCGGCCCAACTCAGCCAATTGTACCATCCACTCTGCGGCTCAACTCAGTCAGTTTAACCAAAACATGAATCTGAAAAAAATTTACATTAGGCCGTAGGCAAATACAGCCGGGGTCTTGCCAAGCCATCTCACCCATGCCAGAGCTGAGTCCATCTGCCTATACTGATCTCAGGCCGAGGACATACTCCATTCTGCGGCCCAACTCAGCCAATTGTACCATCCACTCTGCGGCTCAACTCAGTCAGTTGTACCAAAACATGAATCTGAAAAAAATTTACATTAGGCCGTAGGCAAATACAGCCGGGGTCTTGCCAAGCCATCTCACCCATGCCAGAGCTGAGTCCAGCTGCCTATACTGATCTCAGGCCGAGGACATACTCCATTCTGCGGCCCAACTCAGCCAATTGTACCATCCACTCTGCGGCTCAACTCAGTCAGTTTAACCAAAACATGAATCTGAAAAAAATTTACATTAGGCCGTAGGCAAATACAGCCGGGGTCTTGCCAAGCCATCTCACCCATGCCAGAGCTGAGTCCATCTGCCTATACTGATCTCAGGCCGAGGACATACTCCATTCTGCGGCCCAACTCAGCCAATTGTACCATCCACTCTGCGGCTCAACTCAGTCAGTTTAACCAAAACATGAATCTGAAAAAAATTTACATTAGCCGTAGGCAAATACAGCCGGGGTCTTGCCAAGCCATCTCACCCATGCCAGAGCTGAGTCCATCTGCCTATACTGATCTCAGGCCGAGGACATACTCCATTCTGCGGCCCAACTCAGCCAATTGTACCATCCACTCTGCGGCTCAACTCAGTCAGTTGTACCAAAACATGAATCTGAAAAAAATTTACATTAGGCCGTAGGCAAATACAGCCGGGGTCTTGCCAAGCCATCTCACCCATGCCAGAGCTGAGTCCAGCTGCCTATACTGATCTCAGGCCGAGGACATACTCCATTCTGCGGCTCAACTCAGCCAATTGTACCATCCACTCTGCGGCTCAACTCAGTCAGTTGTACCAAAACATGAATCTGAAAAAAATTTACATTAGGCCGTAGGCAAATACAGCCGGGGTCTTGCCAAGCCATCTCACCCATGCCAGAGCTGAGTCCATCTGCCTATACTGATCTCAGGCCGAGGACATACTCCATTCTGCGGCCCAACTCAGCCAATTGTACCATCCACTCTGCGGCTCAACTCAGTCAGTTGTACCAAAACATGAATCTGAAAAAAATTTACATTAGGCCGTAGGCAAATACAGCCGGGGTCTTGCCAAGCCATCTCACCCATGCCAGAGCTGAGTCCAGCTGCCTATACTGATCTCAGGCCGAGGACATACTCCATTCTGCGGCCCAACTCAGCCAATTGTACCATCCACTCTGCGGCTCAACTCAGTCAGTTTAACCAAAACATGAATCTGAAAAAAATTTACATTAGGCCGTAGGCAAATACAGCCGGGGTCTTGCCAAGCCATCTCACCCATGCCAGAGCTGAGTCCAGCTGCCTATACTGATCTCAGGCCGAGGACATACTCCATTCTGCGGCTCAACTCAGCCAATTGTACCATCCACTCTGCGGCTCAACTCAGTCAGTTGTACCAAAACATGAATCTGAAAAAAATTTACATTAGGCCGTAGGCAAATACAGCCGGGGTCTTGCCAAGCCATCTCACCCATGCCAGAGCTGAGTCCATCTGCCTATACTGATCTCAGGCCGAGGACATACTCCATTCTGCGGCCCAACTCAGCCAATTGTACCATCCACTCTGCGGCTCAACTCAGTCAGTTGTACCAAAACATGAATCTGAAAAAAATTTACATTAGGCCGTAGGCAAATACAGCCGGGGTCTTGCCAAGCCATCTCACCCATGCCAGAGCTGAGTCCAGCTGCCTATACTGATCTCAGGCCGAGGACATACTCCATTCTGCGGCCCAACTCAGCCAATTGTACCATCCACTCTGCGGCTCAACTCAGTCAGTTTAACCAAAACATGAATCTGAAAAAAATTTACATTAGGCCGTAGGCAAATACAGCCGGGGTCTTGCCAAGCCATCTCACCCATGCCAGAGCTGAGTCCATCTGCCTATACTGATCTCAGGCCGAGGACATACTCCATTCTGCGGCCCAACTCAGCCAATTGTACCATCCACTCTGCGGCTCAACTCAGTCAGTTGTACCAAAACATGAATCTGAAAAAAATTTACATTAGGCCGTAGGCAAATACAGCCGGGGTCTTGCCAAGCCATCTCACCCATGCCAGAGCTGAGTCCAGCTGCCTATACTGATCTCAGGCCGAGGACATACTCCATTCTGCGGCCCAACTCAGCCAATTGTACCATCCACTCTGCGGCTCAACTCAGTCAGTTTAACCAAAACATGAATCTGAAAAAAATTTACATTAGGCCGTAGGCAAATACAGCCGGGGTCTTGCCAAGCCATCTCACCCATGCCAGAGCTGAGTCCATCTGCCTATACTGATCTCAGGCCGAGGACATACTCCATTCTGCGGCCCAACTCAGCCAATTGTACCATCCACTCTGCGGCTCAACTCAGTCAGTTGTACCAAAACATGAATCTGAAAAAAATTTACATTAGGCCGTAGGCAAATACAGCCGGGGTCTTGCCAAGCCATCTCACCCATGCCAGAGCTGAGTCCATCTGCCTATACTGATCTCAGGCCGAGGACATACTCCATTCTGCGGCCCAACTCAGCCAATTGTACCATCCACTCTGCGGCTCAACTCAGTCAGTTGTACCAAAACATGAATCTGAAAAAAATTTACATTAGGCCGTAGGCAAATACAGCCGGGGTCTTGCCAAGCCATCTCACCCATGCCAGAGCTGAGTCCAGCTGCCTATACTGATCTCAGGCCGAGGACATACTCCATTCTGCGGCCCAACTCAGCCAATTGTACCATCCACTCTGCGGCTCAACTCAGTCAGTTTAACCAAAACATGAATCTGAAAAAAATTTACATTAGGCCGTAGGCAAATACAGCCGGGGTCTTGCCAAGCCATCTCACCCATGCCAGAGCTGAGTCCATCTGCCTATACTGATCTCAGGCCGAGGACATACTCCATTCTGCGGCCCAACTCAGCCAATTGTACCATCCACTCTGCGGCTCAACTCAGTCAGTTGTACCAAAACATGAATCTGAAAAAAATTTACATTAGGCCGTAGGCAAATACAGCCGGGGTCTTGCCAAGCCATCTCACCCATGCCAGAGCTGAGTCCAGCTGCCTATACTGATCTCAGGCCGAGGACATACTCCATTCTGCGGCCCAACTCAGCCAATTGTACCATCCACTCTGCGGCTCAACTCAGTCAGTTTAACCAAAACATGAATCTGAAAAAAATTTACATTAGGCCGTAGGCAAATACAGCCGGGGTCTTGCCAAGCCATCTCACCCATGCCAGAGCTGAGTCCATCTGCCTATACTGATCTCAGGCCGAGGACATACTCCATTCTGCGGCCCCAACTCAGCCAATTGTACCATCCACTCTGCGGCTCAACTCAGTCAGTTGTACCAAAACATGAATCTGAAAAAAATTTACATTAGGCCGTAGGCAAATACAGCCGGGGTCTTGCCAAGCCATCTCACCCATGCCAGAGCTGAGTCCATCTGCCTATACTGATCTCAGGCCGAGGACATACTCCATTCTGCGGCTCAACTCAGCCAATTGTACCATCCACTCTGCGGCTCAACTCAGTCAGTTGTACCAAAACATGAATCTGAAAAAAATTTACATTAGGCCGTAGGCAAATACAGCCGGGGTCTTGCCAAGCCATCTCACCCATGCCAGAGCTGAGTCCATCTGCCTATACTGATCTCAGGCCGAGGACATACTCCATTCTGCGGCCCAACTCAGCCAATTGTACCATCCACTCTGCGGCTCAACTCAGTCAGTTTAACCAAAACATGAATCTGAAAAAAATTTACATTAGGCCGTAGGCAAATACAGCCGGGGTCTTGCCAAGCCATCTCACCCATGCCAGAGCTGAGTCCATCTGCCTATACTGATCTCAGGCCGAGGACATACTCCATTCTGCGGCCCAACTCAGCCAATTGTACCATCCACTCTGCGGCTCAACTCAGTCAGTTGTACCAAAACATGAATCTGAAAAAAATTTACATTAGGCCGTAGGCAAATACAGCCGGGGTCTTGCCAAGCCATCTCACCCATGCCAGAGCTGAGTTCATCTGCCTATACTGATCTCAGGCCGAGGACATACTCCATTCTGCGGCCCAACTCAGCCAATTGTACCATCCACTCTGCGGCTCAACTCAGTCAGTTTAACCAAAACATGAATCTGAAAAAAAAATTACATTAGGCCGTAGGCAAATACAGCCGGGGTCTTGCCAAGCCATCTCACCCATGCCAGAGCTGAGTCCAGCTGCCTATACTGATCTCAGGCCGAGGACATACTCCATTCTGCGGCCCAACTCAGCCAATTGTACCATCCACTCTGCGGCTCAACTCAGTCAGTTTAACCAAAACATGAATCTGAAAAAAATTTACATTAGGCCGTAGGCAAATACAGCCGGGGTCTTGCCAAGCCATCTCACCCATGCCAGAGCTGAGTCCATCTGCCTATACTGATCTCAGGCCGAGGACATACTCCATTCTGCGGCCCAACTCAGCCAATTGTACCATCCACTCTGCGGCTCAACTCAGTCAGTTGTACCAAAACATGAATCTGAAAAAAATTTACATTAGGCCGTAGGCAAATACAGCCGGGGTCTTGCCAAGCCATCTCACCCATGCCAGAGCTGAGTCCAGCTGCCTATACTGATCTCAGGCCGAGGACATACTCCATTCTGCGGCCCAACTCAGCCAATTGTACCATCCACTCTGCGGCTCAACTCAGTCAGTTTAACCAAAACATGAATCTGAAAAAAATTTACATTAGGCCGTAGGCAAATACAGCCGGGGTCTTGCCAAGCCATCTCACCCATGCCAGAGCTGAGTCCATCTGCCTATACTGATCTCAGGCCGAGGACATACTCCATTCTGCGGCCCAACTCAGCCAATTGTACCATCCACTCTGCGGCTCAACTCAGTCAGTTGTACCAAAACATGAATCTGAAAAAAATTTACATTAGGCCGTAGGCAAATACAGCCGGGGTCTTGCCAAGCCATCTCACCCATGCCAGAGCTGAGTCCAGCTGCCTATACTGATCTCAGGCCGAGGACATACTCCATTCTGCGGCCCAACTCAGCCAATTGTACCATCCACTCTGCGGCTCAACTCAGTCAGTTTAACCAAAACATGAATCTGAAAAAAATTTACATTAGGCCGTAGGCAAATACAGCCGGGGTCTTGCCAAGCCATCTCACCCATGCCAGAGCTGAGTCCATCTGCCTATACTGATCTCAGGCCGAGGACATACTCCATTCTGCGGCCCAACTCAGCCAATTGTACCATCCACTCTGCGGCTCAACTCAGTCAGTTGTACCAAAACATGAATCTGAAAAAAATTTACATTAGGCCGTAGGCAAATACAGCCGGGGTCTTGCCAAGCCATCTCACCCATGCCAGAGCTGAGTCCAGCTGCCTATACTGATCTCAGGCCGAGGACATACTCCATTCTGCGGCCCAACTCAGCCAATTGTACCATCCACTCTGCGGCTCAACTCAGTCAGTTGTACCAAAACATGAATCTGAAAAAAATTTACATTAGGCCGTAGGCAAATACAGCCGGGGTCTTGCCAAGCCATCTCACCCATGCCAGAGCTGAGTCCAGCTGCCTATACTGATCTCAGGCCGAGGACATACTCCATTCTGCGGCCCAACTCAGCCAATTGTACCATCCACTCTGCGGCTCAACTCAGTCAGTTGTACCAAAACATGAATCTGAAAAAAATTTACATTAGGCCGTAGGCAAATACAGCCGGGGTCTTGCCAAGCCATCTCACCCATGCCAGAGCTGAGTCCATCTGCCTATACTGATCTCAGGCCGAGGACATACTCCATTCTGCGGCCCAACTCAGCCAATTGTACCATCCACTCTGCGGCTCAACTCAGTCAGTTGTACCAAAACATGAATCTGAAAAAAATTTACATTAGGCCGTAGGCAAATACAGCCGGGGTCTTGCCAAGCCATCTCACCCATGCCAGAGCTGAGTCCAGCTGCCTATACTGATCTCAGGCCGAGGACATACTCCATTCTGCGGCTCAACTCAGCCAATTGTACCATCCACTCTGCGGCTCAACTCAGTCAGTTGTACCAAAACATGAATCTGAAAAAAATTTACATTAGGCCGTAGGCAAATACAGCCGGGGTCTTGCCAAGCCATCTCACCCATGCCAGAGCTGAGTCCATCTGCCTATACTGATCTCAGGCCGAGGACATACTCCATTCTGCGGCCCAACTCAGCCAATTGTACCATCCACTCTGCGGCTCAACTCAGTCAGTTTAACCAAAACATGAATCTGAAAAAAATTTACATTAGGCCGTAGGCAAATACAGCCGGGGTCTTGCCAAGCCATCTCACCCATGCCAGAGCTGAGTCCATCTGCCTATACTGATCTCAGGCCGAGGACATACTCCATTCTGCGGCCCAACTCAGCCAATTGTACCATCCACTCTGCGGCTCAACTCAGTCAGTTGTACCAAAACATGAATCTGAAAAAAATTTACATTAGGCCGTAGGCAAATACAGCCGGGGTCTTGCCAAGCCATCTCACCCATGCCAGAGCTGAGTCCAGCTGCCTATACTGATCTCAGGCCGAGGACATACTCCATTCTGCGGCCCAACTCAGCCAATTGTACCATCCACTCTGCGGCTCAACTCAGTCAGTTTAACCAAAACATGAATCTGAAAAAAATTTACATTAGGCCGTAGGCAAATACAGCCGGGGTCTTGCCAAGCCATCTCACCCATGCCAGAGCTGAGTCCATCTGCCTATACTGATCTCAGGCCGAGGACATACTCCATTCTGCGGCCCAACTCAGCCAATTGTACCATCCACTCTGCGGCTCAACTCAGTCAGTTGTACCAAAACATGAATCTGAAAAAAATTTACATTAGGCCGTAGGCAAATACAGCCGGGGTCTTGCCAAGCCATCTCACCCATGCCAGAGCTGAGTCCAGCTGCCTATACTGATCTCAGGCCGAGGACATACTCCATTCTGCGGCTCAACTCAGCCAATTGTACCATCCACTCTGCGGCTCAACTCAGTCAGTTGTACCAAAACATGAATCTGAAAAAAATTTACATTAGGCCGTAGGCAAATACAGCCGGGGTCTTGCCAAGCCATCTCACCCATGCCAGAGCTGAGTCCATCTGCCTATACTGATCTCAGGCCGAGGACATACTCCATTCTGCGGCCCAACTCAGCCAATTGTACCATCCACTCTGCGGCTCAACTCAGTCAGTTTAACCAAAACATGAATCTGAAAAAAATTTACATTAGGCCGTAGGCAAATACAGCCGGGGTCTTGCCAAGCCATCTCACCCATGCCAGAGCTGAGTCCATCTGCCTATACTGATCTCAGGCCGAGGACATACTCCATTCTGCGGCCCAACTCAGCCAATTGTACCATCCACTCTGCGGCTCAACTCAGTCAGTTGTACCAAAACATGAATCTGAAAAAAATTTACATTAGGCCGTAGGCAAATACAGCCGGGGTCTTGCCAAGCCATCTCACCCATGCCAGAGCTGAGTCCAGCTGCCTATACTGATCTCAGGCCGAGGACATACTCCATTCTGCGGCCCAACTCAGCCAATTGTACCATCCACTCTGCGGCTCAACTCAGTCAGTTGTACCAAAACATGAATCTGAAAAAAATTTACATTAGGCCGTAGGCAAATACAGCCGGGGTCTTGCCAAGCCATCTCACCCATGCCAGAGCTGAGTCCAGCTGCCTATACTGATCTCAGGCCGAGGACATACTCCATTCTGCGGCCCAACTCAGCCAATTGTACCATCCACTCTGCGGCTCAACTCAGTCAGTTGTACCAAAACATGAATCTGAAAAAAATTTACATTAGGCCGTAGGCAAATACAGCCGGGGTCTTGCCAAGCCATCTCACCCATGCCAGAGCTGAGTCCATCTGCCTATACTGATCTCAGGCCGAGGACATACTCCATTCTGCGGCCCAACTCAGCCAATTGTACCATCCACTCTGCGGCTCAACTCAGTCAGTTGTACCAAAACATGAATCTGAAAAAAATTTACATTAGGCCGTAGGCAAATACAGCCGGGGTCTTGCCAAGCCATCTCACCCATGCCAGAGCTGAGTCCAGCTGCCTATACTGATCTCAGGCCGAGGACATACTCCATTCTGCGGCTCAACTCAGCCAATTGTACCATCCACTCTGCGGCTCAACTCAGTCAGTTGTACCAAAACATGAATCTGAAAAAAATTTACATTAGGCCGTAGGCAAATACAGCCGGGGTCTTGCCAAGCCATCTCACCCATGCCAGAGCTGAGTCCATCTGCCTATACTGATCTCAGGCCGAGGACATACTCCATTCTGCGGCCCAACTCAGCCAATTGTACCATCCACTCTGCGGCTCAACTCAGTCAGTTTAACCAAAACATGAATCTGAAAAAAATTTACATTAGGCCGGGGTCTTGCCAAGCCATCTCACCCATGCCAGAGCTGAGTCCATCTGCCTATACTGATCTCAGGCCGAGGACATACTCCATTCTGCGGCCCAACTCAGCCAATTGTACCATCCACTCTGCGGCTCAACTCAGTCAGTTGTACCAAAACATGAATCTGAAAAAAATTTACATTAGGCCGTAGGCAAATACAGCCGGGGTCTTGCCAAGCCATCTCACCCATGCCAGAGCTGAGTCCAGCTGCCTATACTGATCTCAGGCCGAGGACATACTCCATTCTGCGGCCCAACTCAGCCAATTGTACCATCCACTCTGCGGCTCAACTCAGTCAGTTGTACCAAAACATGAATCTGAAAAAAATTTACATTAGGCCGTAGGCAAATACAGCCGGGGTCTTGCCAAGCCATCTCACCCATGCCAGAGCTGAGTCCATCTGCCTATACTGATCTCAGGCCGAGGACATACTCCATTCTGCGGCTCAACTCAGCCAATTGTACCATCCACTCTGCGGCTCAACTCAGTCAGTTGTACCAAAACATGAATCTGAAAAAAATTTACATTAGGCCGTAGGCAAATACAGCCGGGGTCTTGCCAAGCCATCTCACCCATGCCAGAGTTGAGTCCATCTGCCTATACTGATCTCAGGCCGAGGACATACTCCATTCTGCGGCCCAACTCAGCCAATTGTACCATCCACTCTGCGGCTCAACTCAGTCAGTTTAACCAAAACATGAATCTGAAAAAAATTTACATTAGGCCGTAGGCAAATACAGCCGGGGTCTTGCCAAGCCATCTCACCCATGCCAGAGCTGAGTCCATCTGCCTATACTGATCTCAGGCCGAGGACATACTCCATTTTGCGGCCCAACTCAGCCAATTGTACCATCCACTCTGCGGCTCAACTCAGTCAGTTGTACCAAAACATGAATCTGAAAAAAATTTACATTAGGCCGTAGGCAAATACAGCCGGGGTCTTGCCAAGCCATCTCACCCATGCCAGAGCTGAGTCCATCTGCCTATACTGATCTCAGGCCGAGGACATACTCCATTCTGCGGCCCAACTCAGCCAATTGTACCATCCACTCTGCGGCTCAACTCAGTCAGTTTAACCAAAACATGAATCTGAAGAAAAAAATTACATTAGGCCGTAGGCAAATACAGCCGGGGTCTTGCCAAGCCATCTCACCCATGCCAGAGCTGAGTCCAGCTGCCTATACTGATCTCAGGCCGAGGACATACTCCATTCTGCGGCCCAACTCAGCCAATTGTACCATCCACTCTGCGGCTCAACTCAGTCAGTTTAACCAAAACATGAATCTGAAAAAAATTTACATTAGGCCGTAGGCAAATACAGCCGGGGTCTTGCCAAGCCATCTCACCCATGCCAGAGCTGAGTCCATCTGCCTATACTGATCTCAGGCCGAGGACATACTCCATTCTGCGGCCCAACTCAGCCAATTGTACCATCCACTCTGCGGCTCAACTCAGTCAGTTGTACCAAAACATGAATCTGAAAAAAATTTACATTAGGCCGTAGGCAAATACAGCCGGGGTCTTGCCAAGCCATCTCACCCATGCCAGAGCTGAGTCCAGCTGCCTATACTGATCTCAGGCCGAGGACATACTCCATTCTGCGGCCCAACTCAGCCAATTGTACCATCCACTCTGCGGCTCAACTCATTCAGTTTAACCAAAACATGAATCTGAAAAAAATTTACATTAGGCCGTAGGCAAATACAGCCGGGGTCTTGCCAAGCCATCTCACCCATGCCAGAGCTGAGTCCATCTGCCTATACTGATCTCAGGCCGAGGACATACTCCATTCTGCGGCCCAACTCAGCCAATTGTACCATCCACTCTGCGGCTCAACTCAGTCAGTTGTACCAAAACATGAATCTGAAAAAAATTTACATTAGGCCGTAGGCAAATACAGCCGGGGTCTTGCCAAGCCATCTCACCCATGCCAGAGCTGAGTCCAGCTGCCTATACTGATCTCAGGCCGAGGACATACTCCATTCTGCGGCCCAACTCAGCCAATTGTACCATCCACTCTGCGGCTCAACTCAGTCAGTTTAACCAAAACATGAATCTGAAAAAAATTTACATTAGGCCGTAGGCAAATACAGCCGGGGTCTTGCCAAGCCATCTCACCCATGCCAGAGCTGAGTCCATCTGCCTATACTGATCTCAGGCCGAGGACATACTCCATTCTGCGGCCCAACTCAGCCAATTGTACCATCCACTCTGCGGCTCAACTCAGTCAGTTGTACCAAAACATGAATCTGAAAAAAATTTACATTAGGCCGTAGGCAAATACAGCCGGGGTCTTGCCAAGCCATCTCACCCATGCCAGAGCTGAGTCCAGCTGCCTATACTGATCTCAGGCCGAGGACATACTCCATTCTGCGGCCCAACTCAGCCAATTGTACCATCCACTCTGCGGCTCAACTCAGTCAGTTGTACCAAAACATGAATCTGAAAAAAATTTACATTAGGCCGTAGGCAAATACAGCCGGGGTCTTGCCAAGCCATCTCACCCATGCCAGAGCTGAGTCCAGCTGCCTATACTGATCTCAGGCCGAGGACATACTCCATTCTGCGGCCCAACTCAGCCAATTGTACCATCCACTCTGCGGCTCAACTCAGTCAGTTGTACCAAAACATGAATCTGAAAAAAATTTACATTAGGCCGTAGGCAAATACAGCCGGGGTCTTGCCAAGCCATCTCACCCATGCCAGAGCTGAGTCCATCTGCCTATACTGATCTCAGGCCGAGGACATACTCCATTCTGCGGCCCAACTCAGCCAATTGTACCATCCACTCTGCGGCTCAACTCAGTCAGTTGTACCAAAACATGAATCTGAAAAAAATTTACATTAGGCCGTAGGCAAATACAGCCGGGGTCTTGCCAAGCCATCTCACCCATGCCAGAGCTGAGTCCAGCTGCCTATACTGATCTCAGGCCGAGGACATACTCCATTCTGCGGCTCAACTCAGCCAATTGTACCATCCACTCTGCGGCTCAACTCAGTCAGTTGTACCAAAACATGAATCTGAAAAAAATTTACATTAGGCCGTAGGCAAATACAGCCGGGGTCTTGCCAAGCCATCTCACCCATGCCAGAGCTGAGTCCATCTGCCTATACTGATCTCAGGCCGAGGACATACTCCATTCTGCGGCCCAACTCAGCCAATTGTACCATCCACTCTGCGGCTCAACTCAGTCAGTTTAACCAAAACATGAATCTGAAAAAAATTTACATTAGGCCGTAGGCAAATACAGCCGGGGTCTTGCCAAGCCATCTCACCCATGCCAGAGCTGAGTCCATCTGCCTATACTGATCTCAGGCCGAGGACATACTCCATTCTGCGGCCCAACTCAGCCAATTGTACCATCCACTCTGCGGCTCAACTCAGTCAGTTGTACCAAAACATGAATCTGAAAAAAATTTACATTAGGCCGTAGGCAAATACAGCCGGGGTCTTGCCAAGCCATCTCACCCATGCCAGAGCTGAGTCCAGCTGCCTATACTGATCTCAGGCCGAGGACATACTCCATTCTGCGGCCCAACTCAGCCAATTGTACCATCCACTCTGCGGCTCAACTCAGTCAGTTTAACCAAAACATGAATCTGAAAAAAATTTACATTAGGCCGTAGGCAAATACAGCCGGGGTCTTGCCAAGCCATCTCACCCATGCCAGAGCTGAGTCCATCTGCCTATACTGATCTCAGGCCGAGGACATACTCCATTCTGCGGCCCAACTCAGCCAATTGTACCATCCACTCTGCGGCTCAACTCAGTCAGTTGTACCAAAACATGAATCTGAAAAAAATTTACATTAGGCCGTAGGCAAATACAGCCGGGGTCTTGCCAAGCCATCTCACCCATGCCAGAGCTGAGTCCAGCTGCCTATACTGATCTCAGGCCGAGGACATACTCCATTCTGCGGCTCAACTCAGCCAATTGTACCATCCACTCTGCGGCTCAACTCAGTCAGTTGTACCAAAACATGAATCTGAAAAAAATTTACATTAGGCCGTAGGCAAATACAGCCGGGGTCTTGCCAAGCCATCTCACCCATGCCAGAGCTGAGTCCATCTGCCTATACTGATCTCAGGCCGAGGACATACTCCATTCTGCGGCCCAACTCAGCCAATTGTACCATCCACTCTGCGGCTCAACTCAGTCAGTTTAACCAAAACATGAATCTGAAAAAAATTTACATTAGGCCGTAGGCAAATACAGCCGGGGTCTTGCCAAGCCATCTCACCCATGCCAGAGCTGAGTCCATCTGCCTATACTGATCTCAGGCCGAGGACATACTCCATTCTGCGGCCCAACTCAGCCAATTGTACCATCCACTCTGCGGCTCAACTCAGTCAGTTGTACCAAAACATGAATCTGAAAAAAATTTACATTAGGCCGTAGGCAAATACAGCCGGGGTCTTGCCAAGCCATCTCACCCATGCCAGAGCTGAGTCCAGCTGCCTATACTGATCTCAGGCCGAGGACATACTCCATTCTGCGGCCCAACTCAGCCAATTGTACCATCCACTCTGCGGCTCAACTCAGTCAGTTGTACCAAAACATGAATCTGAAAAAAATTTACATTAGGCCGTAGGCAAATACAGCCGGGGTCTTGCCAAGCCATCTCACCCATGCCAGAGCTGAGTCCAGCTGCCTATACTGATCTCAGGCCGAGGACATACTCCATTCTGCGGCCCAACTCAGCCAATTGTACCATCCACTCTGCGGCTCAACTCAGTCAGTTGTACCAAAACATGAATCTGAAAAAAATTTACATTAGGCCGTAGGCAAATACAGCCGGGGTCTTGCCAAGCCATCTCACCCATGCCAGAGCTGAGTCCATCTGCCTATACTGATCTCAGGCCGAGGACATACTCCATTCTGCGGCCCAACTCAGCCAATTGTACCATCCACTCTGCGGCTCAACTCAGTCAGTTGTACCAAAACATGAATCTGAAAAAAATTTACATTAGGCCGTAGGCAAATACAGCCGGGGTCTTGCCAAGCCATCTCACCCATGCCAGAGCTGAGTCCAGCTGCCTATACTGATCTCAGGCCGAGGACATACTCCATTCTGCGGCTCAACTCAGCCAATTGTACCATCCACTCTGCGGCTCAACTCAGTCAGTTGTACCAAAACATGAATCTGAAAAAAATTTACATTAGGCCGTAGGCAAATACAGCCGGGGTCTTGCCAAGCCATCTCACCCATGCCAGAGCTGAGTCCATCTGCCTATACTGATCTCAGGCCGAGGACATACTCCATTCTGCGGCCCAACTCAGCCAATTGTACCATCCACTCTGCGGCTCAACTCAGTCAGTTTAACCAAAACATGAATCTGAAAAAAATTTACATTAGGCCGTAGGCAAATACAGCCGGGGTCTTGCCAAGCCATCTCACCCATGCCAGAGCTGAGTCCATCTGCCTATACTGATCTCAGGCCGAGGACATACTCCATTCTGCGGCCCAACTCAGCCAATTGTACCATCCACTCTGCGGCTCAACTCAGTCAGTTGTACCAAAACATGAATCTGAAAAAAATTTACATTAGGCCGTAGGCAAATACAGCCGGGGTCTTGCCAAGCCATCTCACCCATGCCAGAGCTGAGTCCATCTGCCTATACTGATCTCAGGCCGAGGACATACTCCATTCTGCGGCCCAACTCAGCCAATTGTACCATCCACTCTGCGGCTCAACTCAGTCAGTTGTACCAAAACATGAATCTGAAAAAAATTTACATTAGGCCGTAGGCAAATACAGCCGGGGTCTTGCCAAGCCATCTCACCCATGCCAGAGCTGAGTCCAGCTGCCTATACTGATCTCAGGCCGAGGACATACTCCATTCTGCGGCTCAACTCAGCCAATTGTACCATCCACTCTGCGGCTCAACTCAGTCAGTTGTACCAAAACATGAATCTGAAAAAAATTTACATTAGGCCGTAGGCAAATACAGCCGGGGTCTTGCCAAGCCATCTCACCCATGCCAGAGCTGAGTCCATCTGCCTATACTGATCTCAGGCCGAGGACATACTCCATTCTGCGGCCCAACTCAGCCAATTGTACCATCCACTCTGCGGCTCAACTCAGTCAGTTGTACCAAAACATGAATCTGAAAAAAATTTACATTAGGCCGTAGGCAAATACAGCCGGGGTCTTGCCAAGCCATCTCACCCATGCCAGAGCTGAGTCCAGCTGCCTATACTGATCTCAGGCCGAGGACATACTCCATTCTGCGGCTCAACTCAGCCAATTGTACCATCCACTCTGCGGCTCAACTCAGTCAGTTGTACCAAAACATGAATCTGAAAAAAATTTACATTAGGCCGTAGGCAAATACAGCCGGGGTCTTGCCAAGCCATCTCACCCATGCCAGAGCTGAGTCCATCTGCCTATACTGATCTCAGGCCGAGGACATACTCCATTCTGCGGCCCAACTCAGCCAATTGTACCATCCACTCTGCGGCTCAACTCAGTCAGTTTAACCAAAACATGAATCTGAAAAAAATTTACATTAGGCCGTAGGCAAATACAGCCGGGGTCTTGCCAAGCCATCTCACCCATGCCAGAGCTGAGTCCATCTGCCTATACTGATCTCAGGCCGAGGACATACTCCATTTTGCGGCCCAACTCAGCCAATTGTACCATCCACTCTGCGGCTCAACTCAGTCAGTTGTACCAAAACATGAATCTGAAAAAAATTTACATTAGGCCGTAGGCAAATACAGCCGGGGTCTTGCCAAGCCATCTCACCCATGCCAGAGCTGAGTCCATCTGCCTATACTGATCTCAGGCCGAGGACATACTCCATTCTGCGGCCCAACTCAGCCAATTGTACCATCCACTCTGCGGCTCAACTCAGTCAGTTTAACCAAAACATGAATCTGAAAAAAAATTACATTAGGCCGTAGGCAAATACAGCCGGGGTCTTGCCAAGCCATCTCACCCATGCCAGAGCTGAGTCCAGCTGCCTATACTGATCTCAGGCCGAGGACATACTCCATTCTGCGGCCCAACTCAGCCAATTGTACCATCCACTCTGCGGCTCAACTCAGTCAGTTTAACCAAAACATGAATCTGAAAAAAATTTACATTAGGCCGTAGGCAAATACAGCCGGGGTCTTGCCAAGCCATCTCACCCATGCCAGAGCTGAGTCCATCTGCCTATACTGATCTCAGGCCGAGGACATACTCCATTCTGCGGCCCAACTCAGCCAATTGTACCATCCACTCTGCGGCTCAACTCAGTCAGTTGTACCAAAACATGAATCTGAAAAAAATTTACATTAGGCCGTAGGCAAATACAGCCGGGGTCTTGCCAAGCCATCTCACCCATGCCAGAGCTGAGTCCAGCTGCCTATACTGATCTCAGGCCGAGGACATACTCCATTCTGCGGCCCAACTCAGCCAATTGTACCATCCACTCTGCGGCTCAACTCAGTCAGTTTAACCAAAACATGAATCTGAAAAAAATTTACATTAGGCCGTAGGCAAATACAGCCGGGGTCTTGCCAAGCCATCTCACCCATGCCAGAGCTGAGTCCATCTGCCTATACTGATCTCAGGCCGAGGACATACTCCATTTTGCGGCCCAACTCAGCCAATTGTACCATCCACTCTGCGGCTCAACTCAGTCAGTTGTACCAAAACATGAATCTGAAAAAAATTTACATTAGGCCGTAGGCAAATACAGCCGGGGTCTTGCCAAGCCATCTCACCCATGCCAGAGCTGAGTCCATCTGCCTATACTGATCTCAGGCCGAGGACATACTCCATTCTGCGGCCCAACTCAGCCAATTGTACCATCCACTCTGCGGCTCAACTCAGTCAGTTTAACCAAAACATGAATCTGAAAAAAATTTACATTAGGCCGTAGGCAAATACAGCCGGGGTCTTGCCAAGCCATCTCACCCATGCCAGAGCTGAGTCCATCTGCCTATACTGATCTCAGGCCGAGGACATACTCCATTCTGCGGCCCAACTCAGCCAATTGTACCATCCACTCTGCGGCTCAACTCAGTCAGTTGTACCAAAACATGAATCTGAAAAAAATTTACATTAGGCCGTAGGCAAATACAGCCGGGGTCTTGCCAAGCCATCTCACCCATGCCAGAGCTGAGTCCAGCTGCCTATACTGATCTCAGGCCGAGGACATACTCCATTCTGCGGCTCAACTCAGCCAATTGTACCATCCACTCTGCGGCTCAACTCAGTCAGTTGTACCAAAACATGAATCTGAAAAAAATTTACATTAGGCCGTAGGCAAATACAGCCGGGGTCTTGCCAAGCCATCTCACCCATGCCAGAGCTGAGTCCATCTGCCTATACTGATCTCAGGCCGAGGACATACTCCATTCTGCGGCCCAACTCAGCCAATTGTACCATCCACTCTGCGGCTCAACTCAGTCAGTTTAACCAAAACATGAATCTGAAAAAAATTTACATTAGGCCGTAGGCAAATACAGCCGGGGTCTTGCCAAGCCATCTCACCCATGCCAGAGCTGAGTCCATCTGCCTATACTGATCTCAGGCCGAGGACATACTCCATTCTGCGGCTCAACTCAGCCAATTGTACCATCCACTCTGCGGCTCAACTCAGTCAGTTGTACCAAAACATGAATCTGAAAAAAATTTACATTAGGCCGTAGGCAAATACAGCCGGGGTCTTGCCAAGCCATCTCACCCATGCCAGAGCTGAGTCCAGCTGCCTATACTGATCTCAGGCCGAGGACATACTCCATTCTGCGGCCCAACTCAGCCAATTGTACCATCCACTCTGCGGCTCAACTCAGTCAGTTTAACCAAAACATGAATCTGAAAAAAATTTACATTAGGCCGTAGGCAAATACAGCCAGGGTCTTGCCAAGCCATCTCACCCATGCCAGAGCTGAGTCCATCTGCCTATACTGATCTCAGGCCGAGGACATACTCCATTCTGCGGCCCAACTCAGCCAATTGTACCATCCACTCTGCGGCTCAACTCAGTCAGTTTAACCAAAACATGAATCTGAAAAAAATTTACATTAGGCCGTAGGCAAATACAGCCGGGGTCTTGCCAAGCCATCTCACCCATGCCAGAGCTGAGTCCATCTGCCTATACTGATCTCAGGCCGAGGACATACTCCATTCTGCGGCTCAACTCAGCCAATTGTACCATCCACTCTGCGGCTCAACTCAGTCAGTTGTACCAAAACATGAATCTGAAAAAAATTTACATTAGGCCGTAGGCAAATACAGCCGGGGTCTTGCCAAGCCATCTCACCCATGCCAGAGCTGAGTCCAGCTGCCTATACTGATCTCAGGCCGAGGACATACTCCATTCTGCGGCTCAACTCAGCCAATTGTACCATCCACTCTGCGGCTCAACTCAGTCAGTTGTACCAAAACATGAATCTGAAAAAAATTTACATTAGGCCGTAGGCAAATACAGCCGGGGTCTTGCCAAGCCATCTCACCCATGCCAGAGCTGAGTCCAGCTGCCTATACTGATCTCAGGCCGAGGACATACTCCATTCTGCGGCCCAACTCAGCCAATTGTACCATCCACTCTGCGGCTCAACTCAGTCAGTTTAACCAAAACATGAATCTGAAAAAAATTTACATTAGGCCGTAGGCAAATACAGCCGGGGTCTTGCCAAGCCATCTCACCCATGCCAGAGCTGAGTCCATCTGCCTATACTGATCTCAGGCCGAGGACATACTCCATTCTGCGGCCCAACTCAGCCAATTGTACCATCCACTCTGCGGCTCAACTCAGTCAGTTGTACCAAAACATGAATCTGAAAAAAATTTACATTAGGCCGTAGGCAAATACAGCCGGGGTCTTGCCAAGCCATCTCACCCATGCCAGAGCTGAGTCCATCTGCCTATACTGATCTCAGGCCGAGGACATACTCCATTCTGCGGCCCAACTCAGCCAATTGTACCATCCACTCTGCGGCTCAACTCAGTCAGTTGTACCAAAACATGAATCTGAAAAAAATTTACATTAGGCCGTAGGCAAATACAGCCGGGGTCTTGCCAAGCCATCTCACCCATGCCAGAGCTGAGTCCAGCTGCCTATACTGATCTCAGGCCGAGGACATACTCCATTCTGCGGCTCAACTCAGCCAATTGTACCATCCACTCTGCGGCTCAACTCAGTCAGTTGTACCAAAACATGAATCTGAAAAAAATTTACATTAGGCCGTAGGCAAATACAGCCGGGGTCTTGCCAAGCCATCTCACCCATGCCAGAGCTGAGTCCAGCTGCCTATACTGATCTCAGGCCGAGGACATACTCCATTCTGCGGCCCAACTCAGCCAATTGTACCATCCACTCTGCGGCTCAACTCAGTCAGTTTAACCAAAACATGAATCTGAAAAAAATTTACATTAGGCCGTAGGCAAATACAGCCGGGGTCTTGCCAAGCCATCTCACCCATGCCAGAGCTGAGTCCATCTGCCTATACTGATCTCAGGCCGAGGACATACTCCATTCTGCGGCCCAACTCAGCCAATTGTACCATCCACTCTGCGGCTCAACTCAGTCAGTTGTACCAAAACATGAATCTGAAAAAAATTTACATTAGGCCGTAGGCAAATACAGCCGGGGTCTTGCCAAGCCATCTCACCCATGCCAGAGCTGAGTCCATCTGCCTATACTGATCTCAGGCCGAGGACATACTCCATTCTGCGGCCCAACTCAGCCAATTGTACCATCCACTCTGCGGCTCAACTCAGTCAGTTTAACCAAAACATGAATCTGAAAAAAAATTTACATTAGGCCGTAGGCAAATACAGCCGGGGTCTTGCCAAGCCATCTCACCCATGCCAGAGCTGAGTCCATCTGCCTATACTGATCTCAGGCCGAGGACATACTCCATTCTGCGGCCCAACTCAGCCAATTGTACCATCCACTCTGCGGCTCAACTCAGTCAGTTGTACCAAAACATGAATCTGAAAAAAATTTACATTAGGCCGTAGGCAAATACAGCCGGGGTCTTGCCAAGCCATCTCACCCATGCCAGAGCTGAGTCCAGCTGCCTATACTGATCTCAGGCCGAGGACATACTCCATTCTGCGGCCCAACTCAGCCAATTGTACCATCCACTCTGCGGCTCAACTCAGTCAGTTTAACCAAAACATGAATCTGAAAAAAATTTACATTAGGCCGTAGGCAAATACAGCCGGGGTCTTGCCAAGCCATCTCACCCATGCCAGAGCTGAGTCCATCTGCCTATACTGATCTCAGGCCGAGGACATACTCCATTCTGCGGCCCAACTCAGCCAATTGTACCATCCACTCTGCGGCTCAACTCAGTCAGTTGTACCAAAACATGAATCTGAAAAAAATTTACATTAGGCCGTAGGCAAATACAGCCGGGGTCTTGCCAAGCCATCTCACCCATGCCAGAGCTGAGTCCAGCTGCCTATACTGATCTCAGGCCGAGGACATACTCCATTCTGCGGCCCAACTCAGCCAATTGTACCATCCACTCTGCGGCTCAACTCAGTCAGTTTAACCAAAACATGAATCTGAAAAAAATTTACATTAGGCCGTAGGCAAATACAGCCGGGGTCTTACCAAGCCATCTCACCCATGCCAGAGCTGAGTCCATCTGCCTATACTGATCTCAGGCCGAGGACATACTCCATTCTGCGGCCCAACTCAGCCAATTGTACCATCCACTCTGCGGCTCAACTCAGTCAGTTGTACCAAAACATGAATCTGAAAAAAATTTACATTAGGCCGTAGGCAAATACAGCCGGGGTCTTGCCAAGCCATCTCACCCATGCCAGAGCTGAGTCCAGCTGCCTATACTGATCTCAGGCCGAGGACATACTCCATTCTGCGGCTCAACTCAGCCAATTGTACCATCCACTCTGCGGCTCAACTCAGTCAGTTGTACCAAAACATGAATCTGAAAAAAATTTACATTAGGCCGTAGGCAAATACAGCCGGGGTCTTGCCAAGCCATCTCACCCATGCCAGAGCTGAGTCCAGCTGCCTATACTGATCTCAGGCCGAGGACATACTCCATTCTGCGGCCCAACTCAGCCAATTGTACCATCCACTCTGCGGCTCAACTCAGTCAGTTTAACCAAAACATGAATCTGAAAAAAATTTACATTAGGCCGTAGGCAAATACAGCCGGGGTCTTGCCAAGCCATCTCACCCATGCCAGAGCTGAGTCCATCTGCCTATACTGATCTCAGGCCGAGGACATACTCCATTCTGCGGCCCAACTCAGCCAATTGTACCATCCACTCTGCGGCTCAACTCAGTCAGTTGTACCAAAACATGAATCTGAAAAAAATTTACATTAGGCCGTAGGCAAATACAGCCGGGGTCTTGCCAAGCCATCTCACCCATGCCAGAGCTGAGTCCATCTGCCTATACTGATCTCAGGCCGAGGACATACTCCATTCTGCGGCCCAACTCAGCCAATTGTACCATCCACTCTGCGGCTCAACTCAGTCAGTTGTACCAAAACATGAATCTGAAAAAAATTTACATTAGGCCGTAGGCAAATACAGCCGGGGTCTTGCCAAGCCATCTCACCCATGCCAGAGCTGAGTCCAGCTGCCTATACTGATCTCAGGCCGAGGACATACTCCATTCTGCGGCTCAACTCAGCCAATTGTACCATCCACTCTGCGGCTCAACTCAGTCAGTTGTACCAAAACATGAATCTGAAAAAAATTTACATTAGGCCGTAGGCAAATACAGCCGGGGTCTTGCCAAGCCATCTCACCCATGCCAGAGCTGAGTCCAGCTGCCTATACTGATCTCAGGCCGAGGACATACTCCATTCTGCGGCCCAACTCAGCCAATTGTACCATCCACTCTGCGGCTCAACTCAGTCAGTTTAACCAAAACATGAATCTGAAAAAAATTTACATTAGGCCGTAGGCAAATACAGCCGGGGTCTTGCCAAGCCATCTCACCCATGCCAGAGCTGAGTCCATCTGCCTATACTGATCTCAGGCCGAGGACATACTCCATTCTGCGGCCCAACTCAGCCAATTGTACCATCCACTCTGCGGCTCAACTCAGTCAGTTGTACCAAAACATGAATCTGAAAAAAATTTACATTAGGCCGTAGGCAAATACAGCCGGGGTCTTGCCAAGCCATCTCACCCATGCCAGAGCTGAGTCCATCTGCCTATACTGATCTCAGGCCGAGGACATACTCCATTCTGCGGCCCAACTCAGCCAATTGTACCATCCACTCTGCGGCTCAACTCAGTCAGTTTAACCAAAACATGAATCTGAAAAAAATTTACATTAGGCCGTAGGCAAATACAGCCGGGGTCTTGCCAAGCCATCTCACCCATGCCAGAGCTGAGTCCATCTGCCTATACTGATCTCAGGCCGAGGACATACTCCATTCTGCGGCCCAACTCAGCCAATTGTACCATCCACTCTGCGGCTCAACTCAGTCAGTTGTACCAAAACATGAATCTGAAAAAAATTTACATTAGGCCGTAGGCAAATACAGCCGGGGTCTTGCCAAGCCATCTCACCCATGCCAGAGCTGAGTCCAGCTGCCTATACTGATCTCAGGCCGAGGACATACTCCATTCTGCGGCTCAACTCAGCCAATTGTACCATCCACTCTGCGGCTCAACTCAGTCAGTTGTACCAAAACATGAATCTGAAAAAAATTTACATTAGGCCGTAGGCAAATACAGCCGGGGTCTTGCCAAGCCATCTCACCCATGCCAGAGCTGAGTCCATCTGCCTATACTGATCTCAGGCCGAGGACATACTCCATTCTGCGGCCCAACTCAGCCAATTGTACCATCCACTCTGCGGCTCAACTCAGTCAGTTTAACCAAAACATGAATCTGAAAAAAATTTACATTAGGCCGTAGGCAAATACAGCCGGGGTCTTGCCAAGCCATCTCACCCATGCCAGAGCTGAGTCCATCTGCCTATACTGATCTCAGGCCGAGGACATACTCCATTCTGCGGCCCAACTCAGCCAATTGTACCATCCACTCTGCGGCTCAACTCAGTCAGTTGTACCAAAACATGAATCTGAAAAAAATTTACATTAGGCCGTAGGCAAATACAGCCGGGGTCTTGCCAAGCCATCTCACCCATGCCAGAGCTGAGTCCAGCTGCCTATACTGATCTCAGGCCGAGGACATACTCCATTCTGCGGCCCAACTCAGCCAATTGTACCATCCACTCTGCGGCTCAACTCAGTCAGTTTAACCAAAACATGAATCTGAAAAAAATTTACATTAGGCCGTAGGCAAATACAGCCGGGGTCTTGCCAAGCCATCTCACCCATGCCAGAGCTGAGTCCATCTGCCTATACTGATCTCAGGCCGAGGACATACTCCATTCTGCGGCCCAACTCAGCCAATTGTACCATCCACTCTGCGGCTCAACTCAGTCAGTTGTACCAAAACATGAATCTGAAAAAAATTTACATTAGGCCGTAGGCAAATACAGCTGGGGTCTTGCCAAGCCATCTCACCCATGCCAGAGCTGAGTCCATCTGCCTATACTGATCTCAGGCCGAGGACATACTCCATTCTGCGGCCCAACTCAGCCAATTGTACCATCCACTCTGCGGCTCAACTCAGTCAGTTGTACCAAAACATGAATCTGAAAAAAATTTACATTAGGCCGTAGGCAAATACAGCCGGGGTCTTGCCAAGCCATCTCACCCATGCCAGAGCTGAGTCCAGCTGCCTATACTGATCTCAGGCCGAGGACATACTCCATTCTGCGGCTCAACTCAGCCAATTGTACCATCCACTCTGCGGCTCAACTCAGTCAGTTGTACCAAAACATGAATCTGAAAAAAATTTACATTAGGCCGTAGGCAAATACAGCCGGGGTCTTGCCAAGCCATCTCACCCATGCCAGAGCTGAGTCCATCTGCCTATACTGATCTCAGGCCGAGGACATACTCCATTCTGCGGCCCAACTCAGCCAATTGTACCATCCACTCTGCGGCTCAACTCAGTCAGTTTAACCAAAACATGAATCTGAAAAAAATTTACATTAGGCCGTAGGCAAATACAGCCGGGGTCTTGCCAAGCCATCTCACCCATGCCAGAGCTGAGTCCATCTGCCTATACTGATCTCAGGCCGAGGACATACTCCATTCTGCGGCCCAACTCAGCCAATTGTACCATCCACTCTGCGGCTCAACTCAGTCAGTTGTACCAAAACATGAATCTGAAAAAAATTTACATTAGGCCGTAGGCAAATACAGCCGGGGTCTTGCCAAGCCATCTCACCCATGCCAGAGCTGAGTCCAGCTGCCTATACTGATCTCAGGCCGAGGACATACTCCATTCTGCGGCTCAACTCAGCCAATTGTACCATCCACTCTGCGGCTCAACTCAGTCAGTTGTACCAAAACATGAATCTGAAAAAAATTTACATTAGGCCGTAGGCAAATACAGCCGGGGTCTTGCCAAGCCATCTCACCCATGCCAGAGCTGAGTCCAGCTGCCTATACTGATCTCAGGCCGAGGACATACTCCATTCTGCGGCCCAACTCAGCCAATTGTACCATCCACTCTGCGGCTCAACTCAGTCAGTTTAACCAAAACATGAATCTGAAAAAAATTTACATTAGGCCGTAGGCAAATACAGCCGGGGTCTTGCCAAGCCATCTCACCCATGCCAGAGCTGAGTCCATCTGCCTATACTGATCTCAGGCCGAGGACATACTCCATTCTGCGGCCCAACTCAGCCAATTGTACCATCCACTCTGCGGCTCAACTCAGTCAGTTGTACCAAAACATGAATCTGAAAAAAATTTACATTAGGCCGTAGGCAAATACAGCCGGGGTCTTGCCAAGCCATCTCACCCATGCCAGAGCTGAGTCCAGCTGCCTATACTGATCTCAGGCCGAGGACATACTCCATTCTGCGGCCCAACTCAGCCAATTGTACCATCCACTCTGCGGCTCAACTCAGTCAGTTTAACCAAAACATGAATCTGAAAAAAATTTACATTAGGCCGTAGGCAAATACAGCCGGGGTCTTGCCAAGCCATCTCACCCATACCAGAGCTGAGTCCATCTGCCTATACTGATCTCAGGCCGAGGACATACTCCATTCTGCGGCCCAACTCAGCCAATTGTACCATCCACTCTGCGGCTCAACTCAGTCAGTTGTACCAAAACATGAATCTGAAAAAAATTTACATTAGGCCGTAGGCAAATACAGCCGGGGTCTTGCCAAGCCATCTCACCCATGCCAGAGCTGAGTCCATCTGCCTATACTGATCTCAGGCCGAGGACATACTCCATTCTGCGGCCCAACTCAGCCAATTGTACCATCCACTCTGCGGCTCAACTCAGTCAGTTTAACCAAAACATGAATCTGAAAAAAATTTACATTAGGCCGTAGGCAAATACAGCCGGGGTCTTGCCAAGCCATCTCACCCATGCCAGAGCTGAGTCCATCTGCCTATACTGATCTCAGGCCGAGGACATACTCCATTCTGCGGCCCAACTCAGCCAATTGTACCATCCACTCTGCGGCTCAACTCAGTCAGTTGTACCAAAACATGAATCTGAAAAAAATTTACATTAGGCCGTAGGCAAATACAGCCGGGGTCTTGCCAAGCCATCTCACCCATGCCAGAGCTGAGTCCAGCTGCCTATACTGATCTCAGGCCGAGGACATACTCCATTCTGCGGCTCAACTCAGCCAATTGTACCATCCACTCTGCGGCTCAACTCAGTCAGTTGTACCAAAACATGAATCTGAAAAAAATTTACATTAGGCCGTAGGCAAATACAGCCGGGGTCTTGCCAAGCCATCTCACCCATGCCAGAGCTGAGTCCATCTGCCTATACTGATCTCAGGCCGAGGACATACTCCATTCTGCGGCCCAACTCAGCCAATTGTACCATCCACTCTGCGGCTCAACTCAGTCAGTTTAACCAAAACATGAATCTGAAAAAAATTTACATTAGGCCGTAGGCAAATACAGCCGGGGTCTTGCCAAGCCATCTCACCCATGCCAGAGCTGAGTCCATCTGCCTATACTGATCTCAGGCCGAGGACATACTCCATTCTGCGGCCCAACTCAGCCAATTGTACCATCCACTCTGCGGCTCAACTCAGTCAGTTGTACCAAAACATGAATCTGAAAAAAATTTACATTAGGCCGTAGGCAAATACAGCCGGGGTCTTGCCAAGCCATCTCACCCATGCCAGAGCTGAGTCCAGCTGCCTATACTGATCTCAGGCCGAGGACATACTCCATTCTGCGGCCCAACTCAGCCAATTGTACCATCCACTCTGCGGCTCAACTCAGTCAGTTTAACCAAAACATGAATCTGAAAAAAATTTACATTAGGCCGTAGGCAAATACAGCCGGGGTCTTGCCAAGCCATCTAACCCATGCCAGAGCTGAGTCCATCTGCCTATACTGATCTCAGGCCGAGGACATACTCCATTCTGCGGCCCAACTCAGCCAATTGTACCATCCACTCTGCGGCTCAACTCAGTCAGTTGTACCAAAACATGAATCTGAAAAAAATTTACATTAGGCCGTAGGCAAATACAGCCGGGGTCTTGCCAAGCCATCTCACCCATGCCAGAGCTGAGTCCAGCTGCCTATACTGATCTCAGGCCGAGGACATACTCCATTCTGCGGCTCAACTCAGCCAATTGTACCATCCACTCTGCGGCTCAACTCAGTCAGTTGTACCAAAACATGAATCTGAAAAAAATTTACATTAGGCCGTAGGCAAATACAGCCGGGGTCTTGCCAAGCCATCTCACCCATGCCAGAGCTGAGTCCAGCTGCCTATACTGATCTCAGGCCGAGGACATACTCCATTCTGCGGCCCAACTCAGCCAATTGTACCATCCACTCTGCGGCTCAACTCAGTCAGTTGTACCAAAACATGAATCTGAAAAAAATTTACATTAGGCCGTAGGCAAATACAGCCGGGGTCTTGCCAAGCCATCTCACCCATGCCAGAGCTGAGTCCAGCTGCCTATACTGATCTCAGGCCGAGGACATACTCCATTCTGCGGCCCAACTCAGCCAATTGTACCATCCACTCTGCGGCTCAACTCAGTCAGTTTAACCAAAACATGAATCTGAAAAAAATTTACATTAGGCCGTAGGCAAATACAGCCGGGGTCTTGCCAAGCCATCTCACCCATGCCAGAGCTGAGTCCATCTGCCTATACTGATCTCAGGCCGAGGACATACTCCATTCTGCGGCCCAACTCAGCCAATTGTACCATCCACTCTGCGGCTCAACTCAGTCAGTTGTACCAAAACATGAATCTGAAAAAAATTTACATTAGGCCGTAGGCAAATACAGCCGGGGTCTTGCCAAGCCATCTCACCCATGCCAGAGCTGAGTCCATCTGCCTATACTGATCTCAGGCCGAGGACATACTCCATTCTGCGGCCCAACTCAGCCAATTGTACCATCCACTCTGCGGCTCAACTCAGTCAGTTTAACCAAAACATGAATCTGAAAAAAATTTACATTAGGCCGTAGGCAAATACAGCCGGGGTCTTGCCAAGCCATCTCACCCATGCCAGAGCTGAGTCCATCTGCCTATACTGATCTCAGGCCGAGGACATACTCCATTCTGCGGCCCAACTCAGCCAATTGTACCATCCACTCTGCGGCTCAACTCAGTCAGTTGTACCAAAACATGAATCTGAAAAAAATTTACATTAGGCCGTAGGCAAATACAGCCGGGGTCTTGCCAAGCCATCTCACCCATGCCAGAGCTGAGTCCAGCTGCCTATACTGATCTCAGGCCGAGGACATACTCCATTCTGCGGCTCAACTCAGCCAATTGTACCATCCACTCTGCGGCTCAACTCAGTCAGTTGTACCAAAACATGAATCTGAAAAAAAATTACATTAGGCCGTAGGCAAATACAGCCGGGGTCTTGCCAAGCCATCTCACCCATGCCAGAGCTGAGTCCATCTGCCTATACTGATCTCAGGCCGAGGACATACTCCATTCTGCGGCCCAACTCAGCCAATTGTACCATCCACTCTGCGGCTCAACTCAGTCAGTTTAACCAAAACATGAATCTGAAAAAAATTTACATTAGGCCGTAGGCAAATACAGCCGGGGTCTTGCCAAGCCATCTCACCCATGCCAGAGCTGAGTCCATCTGCCTATACTGATCTCAGGCCGAGGACATACTCCATTCTGCGGCCCAACTCAGCCAATTGTACCATCCACTCTGCGGCTCAACTCAGTCAGTTGTACCAAAACATGAATCTGAAAAAAATTTACATTAGGCCGTAGGCAAATACAGCCGGGGTCTTGCCAAGCCATCTCACCCATGCCAGAGCTGAGTCCAGCTGCCTATACTGATCTCAGGCCGAGGACATACTCCATTCTGCGGCCCAACTCAGCCAATTGTACCATCCACTCTGCGGCTCAACTCAGTCAGTTTAACCAAAACATGAATCTGAAAAAAATTTACATTAGGCCGTAGGCAAATACAGCCGGGGTCTTGCCAAGCCATCTCACCCATGCCAGAGCTGAGTCCATCTGCCTATACTGATCTCAGGCCGAGGACATACTCCATTCTGCGGCCCAACTCAGCCAATTGTACCATCCACTCTGCGGCTCAACTCAGTCAGTTGTACCAAAACATGAATCTGAAAAAAATTTACATTAGGCCGTAGGCAAATACAGCCGGGGTCTTGCCAAGCCATCTCACCCATGCCAGAGCTGAGTCCAGCTGCCTATACTGATCTCAGGCCGAGGACATACTCCATTCTGCGGCCCAACTCAGCCAATTGTACCATCCACTCTGCGGCTCAACTCAGTCAGTTTAACCAAAACATGAATCTGAAAAAAATTTACATTAGGCCGTAGGCAAATACAGCCGGGGTCTTGCCAAGCCATCTCACCCATGCCAGAGCTGAGTCCATCTGCCTATACTGATCTCAGGCCGAGGACATACTCCATTCTGCGGCCCAACTCAGCCAATTGTACCATCCACTCTGCGGCTCAACTCAGTCAGTTGTACCAAAACATGAATCTGAAAAAAATTTACATTAGGCCGTAGGCAAATACAGCCGGGG
The DNA here is from genome assembly GCF_037179485.1 of Ochlerotatus camptorhynchus. NCBI lineage: Eukaryota > Metazoa > Arthropoda > Insecta > Diptera > Culicidae > Ochlerotatus > Ochlerotatus camptorhynchus. The sequence goes on along the minus strand of NW_027040982.1, from coordinate 6,097 downwards.
TCTTGCCAAGCCATCTCACCCATGCCAGAGCTGAGTCCATCTGCCTATACTGATCTCAGGCCGAGGACATACTCCATTCTGCGGCCCAACTCAGCCAATTGTACCATCCACTCTGCGGCTCAACTCAGTCAGTTTAACCAAAACATGAATCTGAAAAAAATTTACATTAGGCCGTAGGCAAATACAGCCGGGGTCTTGCCAAGCCATCTCACCCATGCCAGAGCTGAGTCCATCTGCCTATACTGATCTCAGGCCGAGGACATACTCCATTCTGCGGCCCAACTCAGCCAATTGTACCATCCACTCTGCGGCTCAACTCAGTCAGTTGTACCAAAACATGAATCTGAAAAAAATTTACATTAGGCCGTAGGCAAATACAGCCGGGGTCTTGCCAAGCCATCTCACCCATGCCAGAGCTGAGTCCAGCTGCCTATACTGATCTCAGGCCGAGGACATACTCCATTCTGCGGCTCAACTCAGCCAATTGTACCATCCACTCTGCGGCTCAACTCAGTCAGTTGTACCAAAACATGAATCTGAAAAAAATTTACATTAGGCCGTAGGCAAATACAGCCGGGGTCTTGCCAAGCCATCTCACCCATGCCAGAGCTGAGTCCATCTGCCTATACTGATCTCAGGCCGAGGACATACTCCATTCTGCGGCCCAACTCAGCCAATTGTACCATCCACTCTGCGGCTCAACTCAGTCAGTTAAACCAAAACATGAATCTGAAAAAAATTTACATTAGGCCGTAGGCAAATACAGCCGGGGTCTTGCCAAGCCATCTCACCCATGCCAGAGCTGAGTCCATCTGCCTATACTGATCTCAGGCCGAGGACATACTCCATTCTGCGGCCCAACTCAGCCAATTGTACCATCCACTCTGCGGCTCAACTCAGTCAGTTGTACCAAAACATGAATCTGAAAAAAATTTACATTAGGCCGTAGGCAAATACAGCCGGGGTCTTGCCAAGCCATCTCACCCATGCCAGAGCTGAGTCCAGCTGCCTATACTGATCTCAGGCCGAGGACATACTCCATTCTGCGGCCCAACTCAGCCAATTGTACCATCCACTCTGCGGCTCAACTCAGTCAGTTTAACCAAAACATGAATCTGAAAAAAATTTACATTAGGCCGTAGGCAAATACAGCCGGGGTCTTGCCAAGCCATATCACCCATGCCAGAGCTGAGTCCATCTGCCTATACTGATCTCAGGCCGAGGACATACTCCATTCTGCGGCCCAACTCAGCCAATTGTACCATCCACTCTGCGGCTCAACTCAGTCAGTTGTACCAAAACATGAATCTGAAAAAAATTTACATTAGGCCGTAGGCAAATACAGCCGGGGTCTTGCCAAGCCATCTCACCCATGCCAGAGCTGAGTCCAGCTGCCTATACTGATCTCAGGCCGAGGACATACTCCATTCTGCGGCCCAACTCAGCCAATTGTACCATCCACTCTGCGGCTCAACTCAGTCAGTTTAACCAAAACATGAATCTGAAAAAAATTTACATTAGGCCGTAGGCAAATACAGCCGGGGTCTTGCCAAGCCATCTCACCCATGCCAGAGCTGAGTCCATCTGCCTATACTGATCTCAGGCCGAGGACATACTCCATTCTGCGGCCCAACTCAGCCAATTGTACCATCCACTCTGCGGCTCAACTCAGTCAGTTGTACCAAAACATGAATCTGAAAAAAATTTACATTAGGCCGTAGGCAAATACAGCCGGGGTCTTGCCAAGCCATCTCACCCATGCCAGAGCTGAGTCCAGCTGCCTATACTGATCTCAGGCCGAGGACATACTCCATTCTGCGGCTCAACTCAGCCAATTGTTCCATCCACTCTGCGGCTCAACTCAGTCAGTTTAACCAAAACATGAATCTGAAAAAAATTTACATTAGGCCGTAGGCAAATACAGCCGGGGTCTTGCCAAGCCATCTCACCCATGCCAGAGCTGAGTCCAGCTGCCTATACTGATCTCAGGCCGAGGACATACTCCATTCTGCGGCCCAACTCAGCCAATTGTACCATCCACTCTGCGGCTCAACTCAGTCAGTTTAACCAAAACATGAATCTGAAAAAAATTTACATTAGGCCGTAGGCAAATACAGCCGGGGTCTTGCCAAGCCATCTCACCCATGCCAGAGCTGAGTCCATCTGCCTATACTGATCTCAGGCCGAGGACATACTCCATTCTGCGGCCCAACTCAGCCAATTGTACCATCCACTCTGCGGCTCAACTCAGTCAGTTGTACCAAAACATGAATCTGAAAAAAATTTACATTAGGCCGTAGGCAAATACAGCCGGGGTCTTGCCAAGCCATCTCACCCATGCCAGAGCTGAGTCCATCTGCCTATACTGATCTCAGGCCGAGGACATACTCCATTCTGCGGCCCAACTCAGCCAATTGTACCATCCACTCTGCGGCTCAACTCAGTCAGTTGTACCAAAACATGAATCTGAAAAAAATTTACATTAGGCCGTAGGCAAATACAGCCGGGGTCTTGCCAAGCCATCTCACCCATGCCAGAGCTGAGTCCAGCTGCCTATACTGATCTCAGGCCGAGGACATACTCCATTCTGCGGCTCAACTCAGCCAATTGTACCATCCACTCTGCGGCTCAACTCAGTCAGTTGTACCAAAACATGAATCTGAAAAAAATTTACATTAGGCCGTAGGCAAATACAGCCGGGGTCTTGCCAAGCCATCTCACCCATGCCAGAGCTGAGTCCAGCTGCCTATACTGATCTCAGGCCGAGGACATACTCCATTCTGCGGCCCAACTCAGCCAATTGTACCATCCACTCTGCGGCTCAACTCAGTCAGTTGTACCAAAACATGAATCTGAAAAAAATTTACATTAGGCCGTAGGCAAATACAGCCGGGGTCTTGCCAAGCCATCTCACCCATGCCAGAGCTGAGTCCAGCTGCCTATACTGATCTCAGGCCGAGGACATACTCCATTCTGCGGCCCAACTCAGCCAATTGTACCATCCACTCTGCGGCTCAACTCAGTCAGTTGTACCAAAACATGAATCTGAAAAAAATTTACATTAGGCCGTAGGCAAATACAGCCGGGGTCTTGCCAAGCCATCTCACCCATGCCAGAGCTGAGTCCAGCTGCCTATACTGATCTCAGGCCGAGGACATACTCCATTCTGCGGCCCAACTCAGCCAATTGTACCATCCACTCTGCGGCTCAACTCAGTCAGTTTAACCAAAACATGAATCTGAAAAAAATTTACATTAGGCCGTAGGCAAATACAGCCGGGGTCTTGCCAAGCCATCTCACCCATGCCAGAGCTGAGTCCATCTGCCTATACTGATCTCAGGCCGAGGACATACTCCATTCTGCGGCCCAACTCAGCCAATTGTACCATCCACTCTGCGGCTCAACTCAGTCAGTTGTACCAAAACATGAATCTGAAAAAAATTTACATTAGGCCGTAGGCAAATACAGCCGGGGTCTTGCCAAGCCATCTCACCCATGCCAGAGCTGAGTCCAGCTGCCTATACTGATCTCAGGCCGAGGACATACTCCATTCTGCGGCTCAACTCAGCCAATTGTACCATCCACTCTGCGGCTCAACTCAGTCAGTTGTACCAAAACATGAATCTGAAAAAAATTTACATTAGGCCGTAGGCAAATACAGCCGGGGTCTTGCCAAGCCATCTCACCCATGCCAGAGCTGAGTCCATCTGCCTATACTGATCTCAGGCCGAGGACATACTCCATTCTGCGGCCCAACTCAGCCAATTGTACCATCCACTCTGCGGCTCAACTCAGTCAGTTTAACCAAAACATGAATCTGAAAAAAATTTACATTAGGCCGTAGGCAAATACAGCCGGGGTCTTGCCAAGCCATCTCACCCATGCCAGAGCTGAGTCCATCTGCCTATACTGATCTCAGGCCGAGGACATACTCCATTCTGCGGCCCAACTCAGCCAATTGTACCATCCACTCTGCGGCTCAACTCAGTCAGTTGTACCAAAACATGAATCTGAAAAAAATTTACATTAGGCCGTAGGCAAATACAGCCGGGGTCTTGCCAAGCCATCTCACCCATGCCAGAGCTGAGTCCAGCTGCCTATACTGATCTCAGGCCGAGGACATACTCCATTCTGCGGCCCAACTCAGCCAATTGTACCATCCACTCTGCGGCTCAACTCAGTCAGTTTAACCAAAACATGAATCTGAAAAAAATTTACATTAGGCCGTAGGCAAATACAGCCGGGGTCTTGCCAAGCCATCTCACCCATGCCAGAGCTGAGTCCATCTGCCTATACTGATCTCAGGCCGAGGACATACTCCATTCTGCGGCCCAACTCAGCCAATTGTACCATCCACTCTGCGGCTCAACTCAGTCAGTTGTACCAAAACATGAATCTGAAAAAAATTTACATTAGGCCGTAGGCAAATACAGCCGGGGTCTTGCCAAGCCATCTCACCCATGCCAGAGCTGAGTCCAGCTGCCTATACTGATCTCAGGCCGAGGACATACTCCATTCTGCGGCTCAACTCAGCCAATTGTACCATCCACTCTGCGGCTCAACTCAGTCAGTTGTACCAAAACATGAATCTGAAAAAAATTTACATTAGGCCGTAGGCAAATACAGCCGGGGTCTTGCCAAGCCATCTCACCCATGCCAGAGCTGAGTCCATCTGCCTATACTGATCTCAGGCCGAGGACATACTCCATTCTGCGGCCCAACTCAGCCAATTGTACCATCCACTCTGCGGCTCAACTCAGTCAGTTTAACCAAAACATGAATCTGAAAAAAATTTACATTAGGCCGTAGGCAAATACAGCCGGGGTCTTGCCAAGCCATCTCACCCATGCCAGAGCTGAGTCCATCTGCCTATACTGATCTCAGGCCGAGGACATACTCCATTCTGCGGCCCAACTCAGCCAATTGTACCATCCACTCTGCGGCTCAACTCAGTCAGTTGTACCAAAACATGAATCTGAAAAAAATTTACATTAGGCCGTAGGCAAATACAGCCGGGGTCTTGCCAAGCCATCTCACCCATGCCAGAGCTGAGTCCAGCTGCCTATACTGATCTCAGGCCGAGGACATACTCCATTCTGCGGCCCAACTCAGCCAATTGTACCATCCACTCTGCGGCTCAACTCAGTCAGTTTAACCAAAACATGAATCTGAAAAAAATTTACATTAGGCCGTAGGCAAATACAGCCGGGGTCTTGCCAAGCCATCTCACCCATGCCAGAGCTGAGTCCATCTGCCTATACTGATCTCAGGCCGAGGACATACTCCATTCTGCGGCCCAACTCAGCCAATTGTACCATCCACTCTGCGGCTCAACTCAGTCAGTTGTACCAAAACATGAATCTGAAAAAAATTTACATTAGGCCGTAGGCAAATACAGCCGGGGTCTTGCCAAGCCATCTCACCCATGCCAGAGCTGAGTCCATCTGCCTATACTGATCTCAGGCCGAGGACATACTCCATTCTGCGGCCCAACTCAGCCAATTGTACCATCCACTCTGCGGCTCAACTCAGTCAGTTGTACCAAAACATGAATCTGAAAAAAATTTACATTAGGCCGTAGGCAAATACAGCCGGGGTCTTGCCAAGCCATCTCACCCATGCCAGAGCTGAGTCCAGCTGCCTATACTGATCTCAGGCCGAGGACATACTCCATTCTGCGGCTCAACTCAGCCAATTGTACCATCCACTCTGCGGCTCAACTCAGTCAGTTGTACCAAAACATGAATCTGAAAAAAAATTTACATTAGGCCGTAGGCAAATACAGCCGGGGTCTTGCCAAGCCATCTCACCCATGCCAGAGCTGAGTCCATCTGCCTATACTGATCTCAGGCCGAGGACATACTCCATTCTGCGGCCCAACTCAGCCAATTGTACCATCCACTCTGCGGCTCAACTCAGTCAGTTGTACCAAAACATGAATCTGAAAAAAATTTACATTAGGCCGTAGGCAAATACAGCCGGGGTCTTGCCAAGCCATCTCACCCATGCCAGAGCTGAGTCCAGCTGCCTATACTGATCTCAGGCCGAGGACATACTCCATTCTGCGGCCCAACTCAGCCAATTGTACCATCCACTC